>NW_026558274.1:0-17063 GCF_026930045.1 Uloborus diversus
AGGGTACAGATGTGATATACCCCCCCCCCCCCTTGGCGAGGATAGAATTTTTAGCTCATTTCGAAAATCGCCAACGTTGACGATAAAACTTTTTCCGGTAGCCCTAGTAACCCTGCAGAATATACCTGGGAAGTACAGATGTGAACTAATTCTTTTCGCACGTGTGTCCGTGGAGGTAGGTGCACATATGTTCCGCTCTTAGGGGGATTTTAATTTGAAGTATTTTTAAGTTGAATACTCTAAAATAAAGTTTCAATTTAAACTTTATTTTAGAGTATTCTTCTTATTGTTACTTTTTTCTGTTAATTTATTTGTGCTTTATAATTTAAAATGAGTTCTGTTTGCAGTGTTATTGAAAAATATCAATTGAAATTTATGAATGAGTCATCTTTTAATTTTTCGTCAGGTCGTCCAACCTTTGGACGTACCGGAGTGTTAAACAGATTTTTTATTTACAAATTAATTGAAAATAAGGATGTTTTTTTAGAATTTTTGAGGGAAATTGGGTTAATTCAAAATGAAATGTTATGTTCTAGATGTAATTCCGTAATGAAAATTAAAGCAACAAAAAGATGTTCAGATGGGTTTGTGTTTGTTTGCAAAAATGTTATCGGGGGGAAAGTTTGTGGTAAAGAAACAACAATTAGGTGGGGTTCATGGTTCAGTTTAAGTAAATTAAAATTAGAAGAGATATTTTTGTTGACATATGAAATAATAATAGGAACAAAGAGTGCAGATATTGAAAAGCAATATTTTTTTTTCATCTCATACTTTAGCAGATTGAAGAAATTATATAAACGAAGAAATTTCAAATTATGTAGAATTAAAATCCGAAAAAATAGGGGGGGATGGGAAAATTATTGAAGTAGATGAATCAAAATTTGGAAAGCGGAAATATAATTGGGGTCACGCAGTTGAGGGACAATGGGTTTTTGGGGGGGTTGAACGGGGTTCGGGCAGAATTTTTTTGGTTGCTGTTGCGGAAAGGGGGAGGGAAACTTTATTTCAAGCCATAAAACAGTGGATATTACTAGGTACTACAGTTTACTCAGATTGTTGGAGGGCTTATGATACATTAGGGGAAGAGGGATACAATCATTTAACAGTGAATCACAAATTGCATTTTGTTGATCCTGTTACTGGCTGCCACACAAACACGATTGAATCCACATGGAGGCACGTAAAAAGTAGTCTACCAGCATATAACAGAGGGGGGGATTTTCAGTGTTATTTAGTGTATTATTTGTTTAAAAAGAATTGTGAGTATAAAAATGAGGACATGTTTATAAAATTTTTAGAAATAGTACGTGACGTTAATTGGGCAGAATATCAAATTAAGCAAAAATAAGGATTTTTTTTTTGTCAAAACTAACACAGTTTAATAATTTTAACGTAATAAAAATAATAAAAAAGAGGATAATTTCCGTAAGAGCGGGACATATGTGCACAGCCTGATGCGGGGGTGGATGGAAAAGAATTTAAAAAAGAGGTAAGTGCACTTACTTTTAAGTATTGTGTTCTTAGATAGTTAGTTTTTGATATCTTTGTTACATATATCGCGATGTTTATTGTTGTTTTATGTTCTTTTAATGATTGTCTTCTTAATGTATTTGTTGCTCAGTTCTACTCTTAAAAATGCTGAATTTTATTAATAAATCTGCACAATAATGGTGCATATTTCACACTTAAAACTGCGTCATTATTGTACACTGAACGGAAGGAGCCACCTTTGGGTGTCTCCATGAAAATATACATAACTGTGACCATACTCCGACTGTAATGTATATTAACAGTCGGAGGGATAACGGACCGAGCGGAGAGAGGTCCTGGCGAGCCAGAGGTCTCATAGTACTTTCGTAATGAGACCGAGGCAGGGCCGGCGAGCCGAGGTCTCATTACGAAAGTACTATGAGACCAAGGGCTCGTATCCCGGAGAAATGATGAAAAAAAAAATTAATGCATTAATTTCGACTTGTAATTAATACAATAATTTATTTCATTGTATTTTAATATGTTTACAAAAAACCCCGGCCCTGTACATTTTTGAAGCATATATTCGTGATGTTTTTTGTTGTGCTTTTATACTGTTTTTATATATATTGTGTTCTGAAGTGCTTTGATCATGTTTTTTTATCTGATTTTTTCCTGTTGGCGCTAAAAAAGCATCGCTAAGAACGATGTATGACATATGTTGTCATACATCGTTTTCTTGGCGACGCTTTCTTGGCACCAACAGGAAAAAGTCACCAAGGGTGGGGTATATCACATCAGTTCCTCCTCTCCCCCTAAAATAATACTTTATGCTATTTTCGGTAAAATGAAGGCAGAGAAAGCAGTTATGTGGCAGTAATTTTTCAAAATTGAAATCATAGAATTAATTTTTAATTATCTTTGGTGACATTTGGAAAGAGCGTTGGTAGAGGTTCTCTTCTAGGCAGGGGCAATTGCCCCTCCCTGCCCCCTCTGGCTATGCCCATACTTAAGGGGTCCAGTAACAGCGCTTCAAGCTTCCCTGCCAGACCTGGGTTCACTGCAATTGAGTTAGTTGTTCATCCCTTCAGTGGGTTGATAAAATGAGTACCTAACATGCTTGGGAACTAAACCCCCGTTCAGCTGACTGCCTAACCGGAACATCTACCCAGCATCCCAGAGCCTTTGGTCAGGAAAATTGGTCCCCTAAATGCATGGGTGATTTAATTTTTATTGGAAAATGACAGCTAGAGGGCACCTTTTTTTTTTACAAAAATTACAGAACAATAGGTTCCTTATTTCTTGATAAATCTAAAAATGTGAATTTTTGAAGGTGTCCCAATATTTTTGGTGATGTACCTAGTGTATAAATCTGCTGGTTCAATAGATATGCTTGTGGTCCTTACACCAGAGTACCATAGTTAATTTTATATCCTGAGTTAAGGATGCATTCTCACAAGTAGCTCCCCCCCCCCCCAAAAAAAAAAAACGAGATACAAAAGCAATGGAAAATCAAAGCACTATACTGACCATAAATGATCTCGAACATTCGAGCGAGAGGAGTCCGCCCCCACCTCTCTCATCCTCGACAGCACTCGAATCACGTTTCCGTCAACGACTCCGACAACTTTCTGAAAGGCCACCGAAGCTATTGCAGAGGCAGAATACGGACCAATCCCGGGAATAGTCTTCGAGAGCTCTTCTACTTCCTGTGGCATCGTTCCATCCATCTTCGTCACGAGGAACTTGGCTCCCTCATGCAGTCTACGAGCCCTGGAGTAATAGCCTAGTCCCGCCCACACTTTATAGATGTCTTCCAAGTCCGCCGCGGCCAATGTTTGGATGGTGGACCATGTCTAACAAATGCAAAAGGTAAAAGAAAAATAAGAGGAACAGGATTAAGATGCCTTCTCATCAACCCAGGTTTAAAATTACTTTTAGAAAATCAATTAAAAAATTCGTAAGTGCCTGAGAATAAGACTGGACTCATCAGTGGCAGAAGTTGGAAGTCCCATGGAAAAGGAGAACAGTGGTTACACACCAAATCTTAAAAGTGAAAAACAAAAAAAAAAGAGGAATTGAGGACGAGAGAAATTACTTAAGGCCAAAAAACGAAAAACTTTCAGGACAGCCAAGAAAATGAAATTACCTTTCCAAGGCATTGCATTTAGTGAAAGTGTATGTATGTAACTCAACACAAAATGCCAATTTTTATACATTTCAAAATACAAAGATTTTTAGATGTTGAAATTTCAAGATTTTTTAATCAAGTCTCTAGAAGTCAGCTAAAAAAACAAGGGACTTCCCCTACACTTCAGAAAGAATGCAAATAGTATTGTACTGATTTAGTTCAGTGTGATAAAGTGTTCTTTTCTTAAATTGTCCATCCCTGTCTCTTTTTTGATCAGCTGAAACACTAACATTGCTTAAAGAAGTTGAGCCCAACCTTCAGTTCACAGGCCCTATGAGATTGCCAAAGTCAATCAATGTGGGCTATTGTTTTGTTCAATGTTACAAACAAAAAGTATGATAAGTCACAATATCAAATTTGGAGCCACATATTCAGATATTGATCGAAAACATGCAAGCTTTGCATTAAGAAAATAAACTTCAAGCATGGGTGCTCATATGGTGAGGGGGGGGGCAAGTGGGGGCCAAGTCCCCCAAAGACTTTAGAACTTCCTTGCTTTTAGTACATTTTTTCTTTGCAAAAATGTAAAAACAGTTCTTCTCCAGTCATTAATGAATAATTTATTAAAAATGTCAAACTATCAATAACTCTAATCTGTACTGAAATTGGTTTCCATGGGAGAAATATCTTGCTAAACCATGGAGAAAACACAGTAGGCGCCGCTTAATGTGATCACTTTTGGACAAATATAATATGATAACAATACCGACTGATAACAATAACCGAAAAGAATCCAGGAAACGCAAAATAATGATTTTTTTTCCAATTGGGCAGTTCTCAAAAGGTGGGAACAAAAAAGTTAACTCTGAGCAATTTCAAAAATTTTCAAATTTGACATCAATTTTGCTTTTTTTCTATAGTATGCATACCTAGAACACAATATATGAACATGAAAAGACAGCAGGTATTTGTAAAAATTGTTAATTAGCAAATTAAATCAGCAGTCTGTAGGTAACAGATTTTGGACATCATCTTAATGTAAGTTTCACCATTTTTGACAATTGTTAATCTGATTTTTAACTTTTCCAATGAAAATTTTATTTACTACTTTTTGAATTCTGCAATTTAATAATAAAGAAGATATTAATCAAATACTTGAATGGCTTTACATACTGCTCTTTACATATAATGATAAATAAAGTTAAGGCTCTTCTATACCGTCCATCTTGGATTTCGACGCTAATGCTTTCTCTACGGGAAAATCTGCTACCTATGCAAAGCATAACACGAGAAATTACTGGAATATTTTCATGCGGTTTGTTTTAAACGATGGCTATGACACAGAACTAGATATGCGCTTTTTTATTTTTTCTGTAATTATTTTGAAATTTTTTTAATAGCATTTTAAAACTTTAAACGACTATTTTAACACGTTTGAAAAATGATATGGAAAAACTGAAAAAGGAGCGCAAGAGATTGAACTTTTCTCTTTAAAAACATATTTTGAGTTTGTTTCTGAGACAATTTGTTCTATTGATATTCTCCACGGAGTAAAGCCTTGTTTTCGAAAAATTGTGAAAAACTGCGAAAAACACGCCTTTCACCAGACCACACCCATTTCCTCCCACTTTGAGCTTTGAGGGACCACTTCCTCTTCTCCCCCCAGGGTCTTCAGGGTCTTGTCTGCTGCTTCTCCGTTCCTCCGCTCTACCTCAATGACAGGCAATAAATTACTGACTAATGATCATTCATTCCTTGTCGTTTTGTGTGTTGGTCTTGTATCTGTGTGACATCGACGAAATTCGTTCTAAAAAGAACAGGTTTTTTCTTCTTTCGAGTTCTATGCGATAAGTTTTTGAAATTATTTAGGTGATATATTTTTCAATGCTGTTTTAATATAAGTACCCCCCCCCCCGTTTAAATGTAGAAGTTATTTTGTTTGAAAAATCAGTGAAAATTACCGCATTTTATAATGGGAAAAAAATTTGAAATGCCATTTTTAATAATGTATTTCTTTATTAAATTATTAATTTAAAAAAAATACCGCCAAGTACAGTGATTGCGATTTATATCTCGATGTGAAATTTGCAAAAATATAAACCAATTCACATAAAATACACTAGCCACATTAGGGGAAGTGGCGAGTAAATCATGAAATTTCCCTCTCCTGAATGTATGTGCAAGTAGAACGAGATTAATCTGGCGATTATACATATTCCGCAGAGATTATTCAAAATGGAGTTATTTCCTTCAATCAAAAGTACTAATTTTTAGTCATTGAAATTGATAGAATAAGCAAAAAAAATTAAAAATAACATGAAGCGAGAAAAAAAACTTTCATTTTCCAGACGCTTATTTTTTAATGAATTTTTCAACATGTCCGATTTTGAAAATAAGACGGGGTCTTTGTGACGTCACAAATGATGTACTTAGGCGCATCTGTGTACTGCGTTTTCACGTTATTGTAATCAAGAAGCGAATTAAATATTGCGCTCTACGCTTGTTATCAACCATATCGTTGCCATTACACTTGAGTAAAAATGCGAATTAAATATTAAGCTCTACGAATGGCAACAGTGAATGGCATTTCATCATTTGTGATGTCATCGGCAGAAGCCGTAAATAATAAAAGTGCACCGATTAAAATAAATTTTTAAAATTATTAAAATTAGTCAAATTATTTAAAAAACGGTCAGATCGTATTGCCAACTCCAGAGCTCGAATACGCTACCTTGCGGTGATTAAACAATACTAAAGAAAAAGGTAAAACATTCCATTCCACGTGTTTTCTTTGGGGTAAATTACAGGCTTCAGACAGTTTGTGGTGTAATGTAATTTCAGAAGAATAGAAAAGAAAGCTTCCCACAAACACGATCAAAAATTACTGTCATTTACTAAGCGTCAAAGCAGGGGAAATAGTCTTTACTAATAATAAAGCTGAAAGTCTGTCTGGATGTCTGGGGGATGCTGGTTGTCTGGATCTCTGTGACGTGCATAGCGCCTAGACCGTTCTGCCGATTTTCAGGAAATTTGGCACAAAGTTAGTTTGTAGCGTGGGGTGTGCACCTCGAAGCAATTTTTCGAAAATTCGATTTTTTTCTTTTTCTATTCCAATTTTAAGAACATTTTCACGAGCAAAATTATCATACGATGAACGAGTAAATTACCAAGTTATCATAACGTGGAACAGTAACATGGTGTAAGCCAATTGGTGAAAAATTCACCATACATTTTTTGTAATTATACAGGCGAACCATAAGACCTTTTAATTTTCTACTACGGGCAAAGCCGTGTGGGTACTACTAGTATTTAATATTTATCAACTATATTCCTTGACTCGTAGTGGTGAATATAATAAAAGTCCATAGCTTTACTAAAAATCAAGTCAATTTGTAAAGAAAAAATATTTTGCTTGACAATGTTCCAGAACTAGCAATATTAATTAAAAATAATCATCTCTTTCTGGAAGGATCAGATATATCACACACAGCAATGCCTTTGAAAATGAAGTTTAGTGAAACAGTTGGTAATAATTCTCTGAAAGTCATAGCAGAATGAGTCTGAATAGGTTATCTTACAAGAAAATGTTTTTCTTTAGAATATTGGCTTAGTTTGCTTTTTGATATGGAGGCTTTGTGTGTTGTGCATTTACTTTCAGATCTTTAATTTTTAAGACTTTGACATTATCTAGAATTCTAAATATGTAATTAAATTTGAAGTTCCGTTTTGTTTAGGTAAAAATTAAATAGTTAATAATAAAAACTTTTTTTTAATAGAATTAATACTATTATCTAATATACATTTTCCAAGGTAAGAAATGAAAGTAATGTACAATAATCCTAATTTATTGCAATATCCACGAAGAATAGGAAATTATGTGAATAAACTAGTAAATTTGACAAACATTACATTATGTATCATATTTACCAAGTCTATTGAAAATTATGAATAATCGTCGCTAGTTATATATAATCAACAGTTTGTTTCCGTTAAACACCACACGTAAATAAATAAATAAATAAATAAATATATATATATATATATATATATATTTGCTCAAAAAACGCCAAATGTGTCGCAAAGTTGGCGACAAAACTTGGTGACCAAAAGCTTGGCGAGAAATTGCCAAATGTTTGTATAAATTATAACACTACTTGAGTTTACATTGAATTAACATTGACTCCCGCCCCCCCCCCCAAAAAAGGTGTAAATGACCCCTTTCGGAACATCTGAATGAAACCAAAATGGGAGGTGCACAACTAGACCCCACTAGGAGTCTACGTACCAAATTTCAACTTTCTAGGACATACCGTTCTTGAGTTATGTGACATACATACGAACATACGGACGTCACGCGAAAAGTCGTTGTAATTAACTCGGGGAATGTCAAAATGGATATTTCGGGTGTTTAGGCACATATTCGTGTGTGGTTGGGTTGGAAAAAAAACTCAATATTCATTCGTGGGTGAGCAAAATGGAAATTAAGTCCGAATTTTGAGATAATTTTTTTTCGTGAATACAATACTTCCTTTTTTGTAAGTAAAAAGGCTTTAAAATCACCAGGAAAAAATTAAAAATCACTGCTAAGCCTAATGGAACAGAAATTTTAAATCAGAAAATTATCGTTTGCGCAATCTCATTTTAAAGTAGCGTTTAGAAGGTTGCCAGTTTTTTTTCTCTTTTGTGACTAAATAAAATTTTGTTTTCGTTTTGAGGTAAAATTTTCCCCTTTTGATTATTATTTGGCGATTTTTCTTTCTTTTTTTTTTTTTCAGGATTTTAGTTGTATTTATGGAGGGTTACGTTTAATTTTTTCGGGAACTTTTGATTTGCCGTTTTCTTTCTTTGAGAATGATTATTTCCACACAAAAAAATTGCAGATATTCCTGTGAGAGGGGGCACCAAATTTTGCCAGGGCCTGGGCATCACTTTGGGCTGAGCGGGCCCCATAGGATACTGGATATAATGAAAAGTTCTTTTTTTTTCCTTCTTTGGTTGGAGAGATTCCCCCCATTTGGAACATTTTTGATTGGTAGTGAAAGGCGCCTTTTTGACTCTGGCGCCGTAGTGTGCCTCACGACCTCGCACATAAGGACGGCGCGGCCATGGATCTACTATCTTAATTCACAATGGTTTTTTCGAACTCTTTTAATGTTTCATTTAAATAAAGTTTTTTTTTTTTACAATATCAATTTATCAGTCATTATAACTGTGAAAAAAAAGGAAAGAAGGAGACTGCGAACAAGAAAGTTCACTATGGCAATACTGTCATCAGCCAGTATCTATCTTTTTCCCAGATAATTGTTTTTTTAAATTTTCATATTATTTTGTGTTCCTCCTATACTCAAGATGGAAAGGGATCACATTTGATTAATCCAATTATATATATATATATATATATATATATATATATATATATATATATATTCAAATTCATGCATTTTTTCCTCCCCTGTGACTTTAGAGCCACAGGTGAAAGTATTTTTTCTAAGAATCAACGAAGTCATGACGAATGCAGCACCTCGTATCAAAATGCTTCTCCTTTGAAGATTGTACATATTTCAAGAATTATCATTACTTTTATTTTCGTCTTGATCATTTGCGCATGCTCACAATCAAAAAACTCTATTCACAATTTACAATGCATTTTCCGAACTCTTTTGATGTTACATAAAGTCGATTTTTGCAAAGCGAATTTGTCTATCTTCGCAACTGCGTGAAAAAGAAATGAGACTGCGAATAAGGAAAGTTGACAGCCATCAGCAAGTAATTTAGTACCTCACAACCTTTTTTCTTCGATCAATGTTTTTGGAATTTTCATATTATTTTGTTTTCCTCCAATACTCAAGGTGGAACAGGATCATATTTGATTCATTCAATTTCATGTATAAAGTGATGCTTTTCCGCCAGATAGCTATTTAAAACCCCAAGTGGAAGTATTTTTTCAAAGAATCAACAAAGCAATGACGCCTGCAGCACTTCATATCAAAATAATTCTCGATAGTACAAGAAGTATCATTAGTTGAACTTTCGTCTTGATCATTTGCGCATGCTCACAATCGAAGAACTTTATTCACAATTTACAATGCATTTTCCGAACTCTTTTGATGTTACATAAAGTTTATTTTTGCAATGCGAATTTGTCAATCATCGTGACTGCATGAAAAAGAAATGAGACTGCGAACATGAAAGCTCAGTACGGTGATACTGTCATCAGCAAGTATGATTTAGTACATCAACAGGGGCGGATCCAGAAATTTTTGTAAGGGGGGTCAAGTTTCAATGGATATTGTTATTATTCCTACGTAAAAAAGTAGCAGTTAATCAGGGTTGCCCATCATTCCATGCAGGAGAGCGTACCGCCTCATATGCTACGGAGTACCCCCCCCCCCCCAAGTCAAAACCCATTCAAATTACCTCCCCTCCCCCTAAATTTTCAATGCCACAGCCTGAGCCATGGATCATATTCCCTCAAACGTTCATCAAAAGTCACATTTCTTTCGGCAGATATGCTGGTCATGTCACCATAAGCTTTGATTATATGAGATAACATCTATAAATAGTAGGAAAAGGCACACATGACACGCACAACATGTGGTTTGAGGGGGAGGAGAACTGGGAAAAAAGTTAAGCTCATTAGAGAAATTTGCGCTTTTGAAAATGAACAAAGAAATCAAAATAGCAATACCTCAGTAAACAAATCCAGTCAATTCTTTGAATTATGACGCGCTAAAAAGAACTACCTTACAGAACCGAGCAAAAAAAAAAAAAAAAAAAAAATGTTGACATTGATTCCATGTACTATTTTTTCGGATGTAAAAAAATGAAGTTTAATAATAATCATAATGACATTCTTCTCACAGGGGGTGAGCTGACCCTTTGACCCTTACTTGAATTTCAGCATGAATTTCTATTTTAGTCACCCCTGAAAGAATTTTTAATACTGCATTCAGGTACATACAAGTTAATTATTGCGTTGTTTTTTGCGGCTGGATCTGCGTAAGTATCTCTCATAAGTTATAACTCAAAAATGGTAACCTGTAGAAGGTTAAAATTTCGTATGTGGGGTCTGCGTACGTTCCAGTTGTGCTATTCCCTTTTTGTTTTCAATCGGGTGTTCTAAAAGGCCTATTTACTCATTTTTTGTGGCTATCAATTACTTATTTCAATGCAAAACTTTATTGCATCTGAGACTGATCATTTGGGGATACATTGCCGAATTGGAGACCTACTTGGAAACAAATATGAGATGGCGAAACCGATTTTTGTGATTTTGTTATAGATTCCCGTTAAACCGACGGTAATTTTTAATTTTTCGATTTTTTTTTTTTGCCATCGGCCATCGGTCATTTTGAGAAAAACAATCGGCCATCGGCCATCTCTGAACAATCGGCCAACAATCGGCATCGGCCCATCGGCCAAAAATTGCCATCGGTCGAGCTCTAGTATAAAGTGATGCTTTTTTCCACCCAAATGGCTCTTTAAAACACTAATTGAAAGTATTTTTTTCAAAGAATCCAGAAAGCAATGACGCCAGCAGCACTTCATATCAAAAACATTCTCGATATTTCAAGAAGTATCATTAGTTGAACCTTCGTCTTGATCATTTGCGCATGCTCACAATCAAAGAACTCTATTCACAATTTACAATGCATTTTCCGAAATCTTTTCATGTTACATAAAGTTTATTTTTGCAATCCGAATTTGTCAATCATCGTGACTGCATGAAAAGAAATGAGACTGCGAACAAGAAGGTTCAGTATGGTGATACTGTCACAGTAATTTAAGGGTCACAGTACTCTTTTTCCTTGATCATTTTTTTTTTTTTGAATTTTCATATTATTTTGTTTGCCTCCAATACTCAAGATGGAACGATATCAATTCATTTGATTTCATGTATAATTTTTTCTCACCTTTTGCACTTTGTTTCCCCACTTTGGATAAACAAGTCTTCTCGTTTGCGTACAGCAAATGAGACTGGGAACAAGAAAGTTCCTCATAGTGATAATTACTTCGGCACATAAATTGAGTGCCTCACTGTCTCCCCTTTCGAATAATGCTTATTTAATTTTGTGTCTTTTGCAATCTATTTTTTCCTATAATTCTCGAGATTGAACATGATCATACATTTGATTCATTGAATCGATGCATTTTTTTTTTTCTCATATGACAGTTTTGAACTCTAAACGAAAATCTTTTTCGAAAATATTAACAAAACCATGTTCCTTCCCTTTTTTTTAGGAAAATCTTTTTTCTCGTTTCATGATTGATGGCAATCTTTTTACAATAGCGTTTTTGTTGGTACACGTAAATATTTTTCGAGACGCTTTCATGATAGATAACGTTTTTCATTTGTATACTGTGCTACTGATATTGTTTAACGCCACTCTATTTTCATAAGGAGTTTTATTAATTTCCTACTATGTGAACAAAATGTTTAAATAACAGAGAGTGTCAAACTGAAAGAAAAAAACATTCTTTGCCTCAAGATCAAGAAATCAAATTTTTATGATACGGAAATTCCTAAATACCACTTGCTGACTATTTTAAACCACTGTACGTTTTCTTACACTTTATTCATTCTTTCGAAGTATATTTAAACCATTAGAGTTCAATTACTTACGTTTTATTATATGCATTGGTAAAATTTGTGAACATATAATTTTTATTCTTTTAACAATACGCTCAATGAATTGAAATTATCTTAAAATGTTGATGAATAGGCACATCGACGAAAGTTTGAATTGAAGTAGGCTTTTATCCAAGAAAAACAACAGTAAAATTCCCAATTTGCATTCAGAGCGTGATAAAGGGCTTTTGTACGCAGTAACATGGCTTTTCTCAGATTTAAATCAAGCGTTGATTCTGCATGCAACTGTCAAAAATACTAAGCTCTGCAATAATCTGCTTTTAGTATTACTGAGAGGTGTCATTTCATTCTAATTATTTAGTACACGTGTATAAAAAATGAAAACCTTAGTGGGTATTTATCAGTGGCGCACACAAGGGTCCAGGGGGTCAGGACCCCTCCCATAGGTCTTGCTTTTTCCCCCGATTATTACGATTCTATATTTTGTGCGTGAAATAATTTCAAACAAAGGTAACAATAACTTCTGTTTTAATAAGTGAAAAAATAAAACCCTCATGTTAAGAGATTTTTTAAAATAATGTGCACTTAGCCTATGAGAAGAAGAATGGGGATTATAAATGAATACACAGTAATAACTACGTTTTTAGTTCTGTGATTACAAATTGAAATGAGATCCTTTGAACTTGAATTCATTTTTTAATTATGAGAAAAATAAAAGCGTAAATTATTTAACTTCTGGTTATTTCTTTACTTAATGCTAATATTTATTCATTAGCTTATTTTTTACTGTTTTTTGTTCTCGGGAATCGATAAAATCAAGTCAATATGTTTGACGGCGTAATAATGGAATGAGACTTTCGACCTTGGACCCTCCCTTTAAAAAATTCCTGTGCGCCACTGGTAATATGGTATCCTTCTGATCACTAAAAAGACAACAGCATTTTTTTTTTCTTCCTGTTTTCTATCGTGCCAACATGTAGATTCGTCAGTTTCTTTCTTTCCTCTTTTGATGCGCAGAAAATTCATAGACAAAACAAAAGCATAATTTTCTAATTAAAAACTGCACAGAAAATCCTTGTACAGGGCGTGAGTGTTTTCGAAAGATTTACTCTTTATGCTTTTTTTATTAATTGTGACATTCATCAAACTAGCAATCAGCAAACCTAACTACACAACTACCAAATGTTTTTATTTTATGCTCACACCGACATCCGCAGAAATTCTTCGACATTTTTCTATGATTGTTTTGCTTTTCTTTTCAAGAATAGTTTCAGAAATTTCTGTAAAAAGCAAAGCAATCTTTTATCGATAAAGTTATAAAGATCATCAGTGTTCCGTTCGCCCCCTCCCCCTCAATTATATATTGAAAAATACATAAATAAATGAACTGAACGAATAAATAAAAAAAAATGAAGATTATGCCGCCCATGAATTGCAAAACAAATACAGAATTCGATTCGAAGAGTAAATGTAAAGAATTGTCCCGCGATTCCAAAGTTTTCAAGTAAAAGTGAGAAGGGTGGTAGAATAGAATAGGATTCTTTTTTCTTCACCCTCATACTCGTCAGTTCTTTCCGCTACGCCGATCTGTTGTCGTGGTGGGAAATAGGCCGGAGGGGGGGGGGGACATGTTTTGGAACTAGCTCTCTGCCCTCGTCCGACCGCAAAAGGAGTACCGATGGGGACAGCTTAGATTTACGACTGTCCTTTCAACAACTCAATGATTGACGTTGTCCATCATGAAATCTGACCAATTAGCAGTGCAAAAAAAATCGAGTTAGACCCTCCCAGATACACCCCTTGTGTTGCCACAGATTTCGTGTTTTCGTCGAATCTGATTTTACGGAGAGGTTTAGAAGAGCCTTAAGTATAAGTTTTGGAATGATTTTGAAAAAGCTGATGAAAGGTAAAAAAAGCTTCAAATTAAAAATAATACAAATGTAAAAAGTGACATCAGTTTTAAAAATGAATATATTTTTTAATATCATAAAAATTAAAACGATGTCTAAAAATAATTATTGAAAAAAGAAATTCGTATTTCTGTTTGGAGATCTTTAAATTATGTTTCGAAAAGAAAGAGAAAAATAAATTCTAAAATAATAAAAGCGGGGGAAAAAAAATTGCTAGCGCAGGTGATAAAGTCGCCAAAACTGGTGCAGCTGACGAAAAACTACATTTGCCAAACTAGAATTCCCCTCTGGTAACCTTTAGCTTATCGTACACTGTGTTGTCGCCAACGGAGTTTGCTTGGCGATTTTAGCGCAAAATGGCTTTCGTTCGATCATAACCAGCCATGTTTCTACTGTAATTTATGTATTGTTCAATGTGTAACGTATTAATTATGCAAAATACCAATGGATTAAAGAAAATAACATTATAATAACCATTTTTATTGAGGTTAGAAGACAGTGGATGATCAAAAATTATGAATAAACAGACAGAATTATCGGCATCAAGATCGTAACGCGATTTGGACATCTCACATGTATGTTTAAGAAAAATCATTTTTCTTCTAAGATACTGCATAAAAGCTTATGAAAACACTTTTAAACAATTAAAAATTGATTCTCAGGATCGATAAATACCTTTAAAACGAAAACATCATATACTTAGTTCTCAAATAATAGCATTGTAAAGATCGTAACTTTTGGACATACATCAAATTTCAAACTTACTTTTTTCTAAAATCGTTTACAAAGTAAATAATCTGTCTTTACTTTTGTTATTTGTGTCAAATATTAACAAAAAATTATTCAGTGTAAGATTCATACCTTTAATTTTTTTTTGAAACGTATGGAAATAATTAAAAAAAAAATTTTTTTTAATGGTACATTTGCTCAGTTAACGTTTTGGTATGTCCAAAATTGTGCCTTTTAGCAAAGAAAATATTTTTTAAGGGCATTTGAAGAGCAATTTTTTCATAATTTATGTCAATTCTTGTCTCTATACAGTATTATAATTTAACTCAAAAATTTTTGAGTTAATTAAAATGAAAGTTATTTGGTGTTGAAGATTCAAAGTTGAGGCCTGTGTTTGCTCCCACCTTTTGAGAACTGCCCAATTAAGGTGCATTTATTTTGGCAACCTCAAATTAAAATCGGTGACTCAACTAAATGCACTTTCAAATTATAAATTAACAGAATGGAAATATCTGAATTATAAAAAGTTAAAGCAAAATTATGCAATTTTTAATCATATAGTAATAGGTGAAGTAAAATATGACCGTTTTCACCGACATTCGTAAACCAGTTTCAAAGCACATTCAGCTTTTCTATCTTTTCCAGCATGGTTTTGCTTGTTGTTTAAATTTTAATTTAACTTCGCTTTGTTTTCAATCTCGACACAATTCTTTAATAGTTTACAAAGCAATGGCAACAATGGAGGTTCTACATCAATGCCACGTCCAGCGACTAAATTTTTTAAAGTGCAACAGAAAGTTTTCTTAGGGGGAATCAGTGGTCACTGGGGGCAAACTTTCTGTAGCTTCATTCCTAGAAAAATTTTGAACTGCTATTGAAAACCACAAAATACTACACAGAAAGTTAGTCTCGTCAAAGTTTGACTGTGTATTTCTGTTAATTGAGGAACAATAACGGGGGAAAAAATTGAAAGTTTATGAAAAACTAATAACAATAAACGAAGAGGCTGATTACAATATCCGACTTTTTCAACGTGTGTTAACATACAAGTGTTCCGGAACTTTGTGATTCCGATAACATTAAGCGAATAATAACATTAACCATGATCACATTAAGTGGCGTTTACTGTATCTGAACCATCCCCTTAAAGTTTTGCATATGGGCGCCCATGATTTTAAGTAATGATAACAATAGTTCTAGTTTTGAAATTTTTTAAGCACCTTAAAGTTTCATATCTGCCAGTGAGAATCATCACAATTTGAGGTGCTTCCCTTGGGTAAGAAAAGTTGGACACATTGTATCACATGTTCATGCCAGGGCCCGTGTCAAATGTCCGCCGCAATGCAAATGCGATAAACTCGTAAATTCAGCAGAAAAAACTCTGATCAGGAAATTTTGATCAAAAAAAAAAGGTTTTCCCTCGATCCTCAAAATTATTAGAAATACTGCAACAAAATAAAATGCCGCCAAAATTGGGAACTCAGTGCCTTATGCATGGTTATGAATTGTTTTATTTAATCTTAAGTGTATAATGCATATTTAAAATATAAATAATAAAACATTTGCATTTATATTTCATAAAATGCTGTTTTAAATTATGCTTTGTTTTTTCATTGAAGTTTTCTAACAAAAACATTAAAAATTCACCATTAATTAAGTCTTTGCCCAAAACTTTTGGAATTAGGCTAATTTGTTGGCTAGCAATTTGAAATCCCTCACGCAATTAATAACTAACCATGACATTTTAATTTTTTTGAGATGCCATATTTTTACCTTGATCCATTTGTTAAAATAAGGTATGACTGTTGCGACTTGCGTTTGCTGCAGCATCACTTCGGAAACCCAAACAGCGTATCCTCTGACATTAGGATCAACTTCAGATGCAGCTATTGTCCGCCAAGGCAAAACCCGTTGATTTGCATCGTACCAAGATAACAGTTCTTTCCGAATTTGTGTAATAGAAGTTTTAGAGAAGATATGCTTGGAACAAATGTTCATCGACGCTTTCAAAGAAGACTTCTTACTCTTTGTTTCTTTTACAACTCTTTTACGTTTCCCAGCCATTTGGAAATCTTCATGGATCCTACTGTGCGCTGAATCAAAGTTTCTTTTTTGACTCAGATACTATTATTTCTAAGCGATAAAATCAATTACATATGTTAGAGTAGAAATTGCTCTAAATTTTTATGTTTACGAAAATGCCGCCACAAATGATTTGGTGAGATAAGAGAGC
>NW_026558275.1:0-17040 GCF_026930045.1 Uloborus diversus
ATAACGCTGGAGAATGCATGCAACTATCATGATCAAGGTCACGTGACGTCTATGATGACCTCATCCACACAACAGACAATGAGAAGGAAGCTTTAGGTTAACATTACATACAGATATACTCCTACATACAGTTGGGTTTTCATTGAAAATATTTCAGTTTTTATTGTGTTTTAAAAAGTGGTCAACTACTGTCAAACACTGGTCTATGGAGGTCAGTGGGCGACTACTAGGGAAATCCCCTTTTTTAACTACTATTGAAAATAATTTGAAAAATCTTTACTAATATTATAAAGTGAGAAGACGAATTTTTGTGTGTTTATATGTTCGAGGTAATCTCCGGAACCACTGCACCTATTTTAAAAATTCTTTCACTGTATGAAAGGTGCCTTCTCACTGAGTAACATAGGCTATAAATCGAAAAAAATCCGATAAATAGTTCTTTTTTTATTCCAATTTAGGCCCAAATTTCACGTAAATTGCCTATTATTGGCTATTAAAGGGGTGAAAAATTAGTTGTACACATTAATATTATATATCGTTGAAAAGGGTAGAATTTTCCGCGTTCTAAGCAATTTGTTTCGATGCTCTAACTTCATTACGACGGGAGTAATTTGCGTTTTTAGCTCGAACTTTTTTAGGCTTAGCTGAAATTTAGACACTACTTTCGTCATTAAATCTATCAATAAAAAGTGAAGGAATTGTCCCACAGTTTTCTTTTTGACACCATTGAAAAAAGCGACATTTTTTACTCCAGAAATATCTCGACCTATGGTCGAAAAAATTAGCTTCTATTTCCACGGCCACGCTTTTTGAATCCATTGTTTATTTATTTCAGGTTTTATTTCATGTTTCCATGGTTACGCTTTCAAAATCCATCTTTCGCATTTTAATTTCTTAAAAGTATTTTAATATCTGTCGTCAATGTTTGGAAGGGTAATTTTGCATGGTGGGTTTGTTTCCTTTTATTTAAGCCTGATTTTTGAATATATGTCACTCGACACAATTTTTTTTCTCAAGGTAGACCGGGCAAAGCCGTTAAACGCAGCTCTTAATATGTAAAGATGTGAAAGCTACTGTTAATGTGATCATATACCTTTTTGTTTATTTGGCGAAACATTTATTATTGCCAAAGAAAAAAAATCCGCTTCACTCGCAAAAGGACTGGTTTCCGGTAGCGTGGTCGCTTGGCGCGTTAGGCCCTGAGCAGTTCAATCTAGGATTATTGTTTTAAGGCAACCATTAATGAATTCATTGTTTTGGCGATTTGTTTTGAAATAAAAGAAACTTTTGATTTGTTTGTATCCGAGTAAAATGTAAGACATTTTCTTTTTTTCTGACGATGATTTTTGAATGGTCGACGGCATGTTTTCTTTTTTTTTTTCGTTAGAGGAATTATGATAGCGTGGTTGCTGGGCAAGTTTGGCGATAAACAATAGAGTTATGGAATTATTTTTACATTTGAAAGATATTATTTGATGTCTTTTTTTGTTTATTCGACGAAATACTTTATATTGCAGCAAAAACCGCTTCACTCGCTAAATAGAGTTTTAAAGCAAATGTAAATCTAATTTAATCATTTGACGAAAAGTTTTAAATTCCAAAGAAACTTAAATAGGTTTTTTTTTTTTTTGAAAAGGTGAGTACGCATTTTATACAAAGAAAAATGATCATTTCATATCAGAGGGGGAGGGGGCGTCAATTTTTTTTTTATTCAACGGACCTCCATTAAATTTTTAGCACGGGCATCGCTGTGCGGGTACTGCTAGTAGTAAATAAAATGAAAAAATAACTAGCAATCGTTTATTCCGATAGTTATATTGACACATAAAAATTTTCAATTTTTTTTTCTTCAAGTAGAACTTGAAGAAAGTTCCCCTAAATGGTCAACTACTGGCGAATATAAAACATGCAACATTTGTAAGCCAATCGTTGAGAAAATATATCTTTGAGAGTTTCTCATTTCCCTGTACATAAAACTTTTGAATTAAAATGACTTATTTTTTAAACTTTTTAGATTCGTCTTGCTGGTCAGAAATTGACTTGAATTTCAGCGGTGGAACAAACGTCACATCACCAAATTATCCCAGTACATATCCTTCCAATGCTAGTTGCACTTTTATTTTAAGTGCACCTGTTGGAGAGCATGTTGATCTAGCCATCAACCACCTACTGTTGGAAGGTGAACCTCCAGCCTGCCCGTATGACAAATTGGAAGTCTACTATGGTAATGTTTCAGGTAGTTAACACCTAGATAGAATAAAAAAATATCTTTAATCTTAAATCTTTACTGTGATCTACTATACAACATCGTTTCTAATAGGCAAAATGTTCATTAGGTTTTTATTTGTTGCTTTGCAGGAATTGAACATTTTTGCGTTCTGTCACTTTTTGCCAGGGTGCAATATGCTGTTAGGTATTAATACAAGGCTTGATGGTGCACCGATTTAGTGATTAGCCAAAAAATTAGCCAAATTTTAATTGTCTTAGCCAAAGACTAAATTTTAGATCATTTTAATTGTGAATTTTTTATTTTTTTTTAGAAAATTTCAATTGGAAAACAAAGGAGTAATTTTATAAAATATACATTGTAAGTGCGAATATTTGAAATATGCAGCATACACTAACACTTTACTAAACACTTAATAACAATGCATAAGACATGGAAAGCCCAATTTGTTGTTAATATGTTTTCTTGCAGATTTTCTAATTATAATTCTGAGGATCGAGGGGAAAATCTTTTTTCTATTTTTTATGGAAAAATCCGATAACTTTCCGTTTGTCAAGAGTTATGCCAAATTTCTTTCGTTGAATTTTCGATTTTATCACTTTTGTCGCAGTGGCGAGTCCTTAGCGCGGATCCTGACATGTTGTAAGTAAGTTTTCATTTATCCTATAATTTTGCATACATTATTTTCTTAAAAATTACCGCAATGATATACAACAGCTCTGTTATATCCAGTTGGACTAGTAATGTAGGAACTTCTACCTCGTGCTGCATCGCCAACCTTACATGACGATGTTGCGATGCATCACAATGGAAGTTTTTTTTTTTAAAGATATTTATTTATAACTGCTTGTTTACATTCTGAAAAATATATTGAAGATGAAAAAATATAAATTACGCAAATTACGCCAGAAACTACAAACAAATTCTAACACCAGCAGAAAATGGTCAAAAAAAAAAAAAAAGAAAGGGGCAAAGATAGCAATAAATATTATACATTATGTGTTTTGGTATTACAATGAATCTATTTACACGATTCAAAAAGATGTGAGCAATCTTCTTGCATTTAAAAAGGAATTCCTGGAAACACCAAAATACGTGTATGCAATCTTAGTAGCTATTTTACGCTTTAAGCGTTGTTGAGCAATCACGATTGCTTATTGCTTTCAGTTGGCTGTTTTGAATTCCTATGATTTTATTTTCCCGCCAGCACCTTTTGCAGCACCACCGTCGACCGGCCGCCTCACGATACTGCTCCTCTTGCGAAAACCGTCTCCAGGTTGCGTCAATATCCTAACTTACACGCATACATACACGCACGTACACACACATACATACACCTACACACATACACAAACATAGACACACACAAACACATACACACACACACGCATACATACAGACACCTGCACACACACACACACACCTGTTGTTATTGTTGCAAATCTCCGGTGTTTAGCAGCGCTGAACCAGGTCTATGAAATTCGTCACTCTCAAAAAATCCAATACCAACATTGGATCCGCCAAAAGATCCAATCTTAAAAGTCCCAGACAATTCAGTATATGTCCGGGGGTGGCATGATGGTCGGCACACTTCACACAGGTTGGAAAAGTCTTTTTTCCACTGCAATAAGTCAATGATTTTAGGTGTCCACTAATGAGCCTAGTGATGGTCGTCTGATCTCGCCTACCACACTTGTGAGATAATGCATCTCCCGGCCACTTCGCCTGGTACCAATTATGGGTAGGGGGGGGGACAGTCCAGGAGGACTTTGCATCTCTTTTAGCCTTAGAAAATAGCTCCAAGTAAGACAAAGAATCAGGTGTATATAATGGCTCACCAGTCCCTTTTTTAGCCAAGATATCGGCCATCTCGTTACCGTGTACATCAAGGTGAGATGGAATCCACTGAAAATGCACCTCTCGAAAAGAAGAAATATGCTCCAGTTTGTTAATAATAGAAACAACAGTACCATCACCCACTTTATGCCAATTAGAGAGGTACTGGATGGAACTTGGGCTATCTGACAGAATCCAAACTGCTGAAGAGCCGGGAGAAGACAAAATTGAACCGAGCCCCTCATCGATAGCAATAAGCTCGCTTCTAAAAACTGAGCAACAGTCTGGATTTCTTCTGCTTAATTTTGTTGCACACCCTTGGAATAAAATATAAACACCACTACCAGAGCAGTTACGTTCATCCTTACTACCATCCGTATACATTATAATAGAGTCCTCAGGGATATTGTTTATCACTTCTAAAGCCAATTGTTTCAAATAAGCCGGTGCATCTGATTTCTTGTTCACCTGGGAAAGAAGATCCGTGTGGAAGTAGACTCTGTTTAAACCAATTTAAAGATTAATGCTCTGTTTCAAACTATGCTGAATTACATTTTTTGGGATCAAGTTGTCTGAGTCAGCCAAGCTTAAAGGGCTATTTTTCTTTAATCTTTTATTGTTGGTCCACCCCAACAAGAACTCAGACGTTCGATTCTGGGTCCCATAACTGGTGAGCTTTGAGAAATATTTCACCAAATTAGTTTTTCTCCTAAGGCTGAGAGGTTGCAGATCGGCCTCATATAGTACTATCTCATTTGGGCAACTATTACGAAGTCCTGTAATAATACGAGCCGCACTAAGCTGTACCCTTTCAAGCTTTCGTAAGTTGGTGTTTGAGGCACAGCTGTAGACTGGATAGCCGTATTCTAGAATAGGCCTTATTAGGGCCATGCACCCCAGTCGCGACCTGAAATATATTTTAAGATCATTAAGCGTTTTTTTGCTTTTTTGTATTAAGTGATCGATATGTCTATTTCAAGTAACTTGGCTGTCCAGAACAAAGCCCAAGTATTTAGTGTGCTTTTCCACCGCAAGCGGATGAGCATTCATATAGATTTTTGGCTGATAGTTAAACAGTCTCCTATTTGTTGTAAAGAAACTAACTGTAGATTTGGAAGGGTTAAAACACAATTTGTGACCCTCTGCGAAATCACACACTTCATTGAGTGTAGAGTTGATGCAACGTTCCAATTTATTGATGTCAGGGCCAGAGTCCCATAGCACTAAATCGTCTGCGAACAACCCCACTTCGCATCTTTTCGAAACCTCCCTCTCAAGTCCAGCTATAAATAATGAGAATAGGGTTGGACTCAGAACAGACCCCTGAGGAACACCCTGAGAAACCCCAAAGCTCTCCGACAAAGTGATGTTGAACTTTACCCGGATGAATCTGTTTCTCATAAAGTCGTAAAGGCAGGCCAAGGCCCTCCTTTGGATTCCAAAGGACTCAAAAAGTTTAGTTATGAGATTTTGCTTCTATACCCTGTCAAAGGCCTTAGTCAGGTCCAGGAAGGCCGCCACAGTATGATTAGTGGGGGTTTTATTATGGGCATATTTAATCTTTTGACAGAGATAAAGCACTTGATCTGAGGTGCTATGTCCTGCTCTAAAACCATATTGTTCCTTCGGAAGAAGGTCGTGAGTATTCAGATAAAAATTTAGTCTCTTTAAAATCATTTTTTCCATTACTTTGCAGATAATACATATCAAGGAAATGGGCCTATAACTTTCAGGTGAAGAGGCTTCTTTATTAGATTTTCAATTAGGGATAATAATTGCCCTTTTCCAATCTTGGAGGAGCCGCCCCCGACTCCAAGATTCATTCATGATAACCAAAAGTCTTCGTTTCCCCTCATTTCCCAGGTGGATTAACATCTGGCCGTGAATTCCATCAGGTCCAGGCGATTTATCCGCTTCACACACCTACACACAACTACCCACACACTCATGCCTTCCCACAGATACAAAAATATATGCCTACACTCACATACACATCCCCCCACATACACAAACACTCATACACACAACTACTCACACACTCATACCTGCACACAGACACAAACACACATGCATACACACTCGCATACATACAGACACCTGCACATACACACACCTACACACAACTACCCACACACTCATGCCTTCCCACAGATACAAAAATATATGCCTACACTCACATACACATCCCCCCACATACACAAACACTCATACACACAACTACCCACACACTCATACCTGCACACAGACACAAACACACATGCCTACACACACATACACATACCCCCCTACACACAAACAAACATACCCCCACACACACATAATCACACACGCCTACATACACACACACTCGTGATTGCGAAAAACATAATTTGAATTCAAAAGGTCAAAATTCAAATTAATTTTTCTTTTTTTTTTCTTTTTTCTTTTGTTGTTGTTGAATGATTATAAGATAAACTTTGTTTTGGGGAAAGTGAAGGAGTTCGTTCGCTTATGGGTCATTCCATGTCAAATCATCCAGCAAAAACGTGATTTGACACCCGAGGTTCTCAGATCTCTGTGAAACTTCGTGAGGCTGTTCTATACATAGATATAAGAATAACTGGAAATTTTCCTCCTTATATGACATTTACTTTTTGAATGGCAGCACTTTAAAATTTTCCCAAAAACTTGTCGTTTAGCAAAAATCGCATATTCAGCAACCGTACATATATATGCAGTTTTTACTATAAAATATTTATTTTCGAGATAGAAAGTTTTTTTTTTTTTTTTGCATTTTGATCGGTATTGTATTGTGAAGTCAAACTTATAGTTAGATTTAAGATTTAAATCAGTTAAAATATCTAAAAAATTCTTTAAACAGCAAAATTGAGTTTAATTTCGGACATTGACTTGTGCTCAGAAAGTACTAAATAGCATTTTTAGTCCTGCAAAACTTCGAAAACCCAAAATATTCTCCGAAACTAGATTAAAAGTGGTACAAACTTACGCAATAAAATTGGTGGGGTTTGAAGTTTTATTAAAGTTAGAGATGATCAAAAGTGTTCTTTTTTTTGTTTTTGAAATGCACAAAAACCTACCAAAGGTGTTCTCTACTAAGATTAAAAATAAAATAATAAATAAAATCAGGCATTCAGCCGATGCAGTTCGACGGTAACGATTCAGCACCATCAGGGCATGATAATTAGATAAATTAAAGTGAAGAAAAAATATTAATATTAATACATGAGCTTTTTTTAAATACTTATTTGGAACGAAAGCTGAAGTTGGAAAACCCTCAACTTTTGAGGTTGTACTCTTCTAATACCCATCAAATATACAGGGAAATGGATAGTTTCTAGGGGGAAGTGGATGCATTTATTAGCTCTTAGAAATATCAGTTTCATCTTCACGAGTTTTTATCATGTTATGAACTAACATCTTACAATTATTTCACAGCGGTTTTTTGGAGGTCCAAGTTGAAATTACCACTCAAAATCTGATTCAGTGATAAATTTATATTTTTATTTTAGTAATATACTTTAACTCGATCATCTGAAATTCTGAAATCAAAAACTCCTTTAATCTATGTCGGTTTACTTTTTTCTTTTTTCCTTCTTTTGTTAAGCAAGCAATATCACGGGGAGCGGGAGCGTCCCGCCCGCCAAGAAAACCAAACGTCATCCAACAAATGCTAATCCACCGCCAAGAAACATAAATGCAACTAAGATAAGAACAGTTTACGCGACAGAACAAGTTGGGGTTTTCTGAGTTTTTCAGCCCTCTGTATCTCAGCCCCATGAAGACCCACGGAGTTGATTTTTGGTACACTCAATCTCTAGTGGCCCCTGACGACGTAAACCAAAATACAATCCCCTGGATCATCAGGGAGAGGAAAAATTTAAGTTAGAAAATCGTACCTTCCCGGGGTACTATCACAGCCCCCCGGGGGGCTAGGGTAATGATATTTTGTATACATATTCTTAGGGGGCCATTGAAGACGTAAACAAAAATTCAACCCCCAGGGACATCATGGGCCGGAGTAATTGAATTTTGAAAATCACTAATTTTTCCTAAATTCATATGTACTAACTTTCAGCTCATAGGGTTTGTTAATCTCTGAGTGCAATTGCAAGGCTAGAACATATCTAAGATCTAATCGTTATTCAAAAGTTGTCTTAGGAAATGAAATTCAATCAAGACCAATAAAACAGATCCAACAGTTGCAACTAGACGTCAAATCGCGGATATCGCTAATTTGCCATAGCGACTGCGCATGCGCGCTGACAAAGCTCATTGGGCTTTCTGTTTTAAGATTCCATGTTGTCTGTTTATATTTAAGCAGAGAAACAAATTATTGAATGAGATTAGAAAACAGCCCCCCCCCCCCCCCCCCCGGTTTCGCCGATACGAAATTTCCTTCCTTCCTGTTTTTCAGTTTTAAAGGAGAAGAAATTTTAAATGTCGGCGAAACTGGGGTTATATAAAACTATTAGAATATTTTGCATGAAATATTATATGAAACTGTACGCATATGAAAATGATACATCAAACTTTATAATTGTAAGCAAAAAATAGCACTTATTTATTGGTTTGCTTATTTTCTAACTTAATGCATTTTTCACAAACATAACACATTATAAATTGAAAATTTATGAAATATGTGTGTGTATAGCCATGTTTTACAGTAATTTGTTAACAGACAAAATTTTTGCATTTAATCTAAGCAAGACTTTTGAAATGAGCGAGGACCACGCTCATGCGCAGTCGCTGTGGCAAATTTGTGATATCCGCGATTTGACGTCGAGTACAGTTGCATACATCTTCTGACATCATTCAAATTTAAAATATTTATAATGACTTAGGTTTTTTTTTTGCTTGGTCATAAGATACGTTATTTTGTCTTTTTAATGAACTTTTAAACAAAACTAGGTGTTAAACAAGACAAAGAGTTAAATTAAAAGAGAGATAAATCACCCAACAATTAAAATTATCCCACAGAACGTAAAATCATCCACGATTTAAGAAAAGAAGCCATTAAATAAAACCTGAAAAGCTAGATTAAAATAGTCCGCAAGCTGTAAAGCATTAAAAAAAAAAAAAAAAATTCATGAAAATTTTGACTAATCCGTCAAATAAAGAAACTGTAACAGAATTTATTGCGAAGTTGTAAAATACTTGAAAAAAATATATTTTAGAATATAGTATTTTATTGTCCAAGCAGTTTTCTTTGCAACAGAGAGTATACAAAGATTGTAATAAAATTTAAACGGCCCAATTCTCGCTAAACGAACCTAAAATCTTCTATTCTATTCTATTCTATTCAAGAGTCAGAACTGACTACAACTGTATTTATGTCGAGGACTGCATACTAGTGCCTTGCCTCCATTATTTTATATACCGATAGATGGCAGCACCATCACCGGATCGAACAGTTAATGAGAATTTAGAACTAGTCCAAGAGCTAATAGCTACCTGGTACTAGCACCCCCAGAGGTATCGTTTCACTTGGAGGACATTGAGACCACGAGCATATTTAACGTCGCCCAGTCCCCTTTAATGACGACGGTGGGTCTTCGACCAGCGGGGATCGAACCCGAGCCCCTCCGGCCCCGAGTCCAATGCCCTACCGATCAGGCTACCACGGCCCCAACCTAAAATCTTACTGGTGAGAAAATAACGTGACGTAAAATTAAGCTTGCCATTATTGTTCCTTAAAAACACAAAACAACGTTGTTTCAATTGAAAATTTATTACTTGAAATTCTCAATTCTAAAAATACAGACAAAGTAATAATATCAATGCAAAAAGATGTGATATCTCAGCAAAAACAACCCTGTTGTAAACATTTCCCCGCAAAGAAAACCTTTAACTCTTCCCCACAAAAAGAAAGCCTTCATCCTAAACCCCCAAAAGCCTCAGCCTTAAAAAGTCATGATATCTAGTTTGCCCGCCAAGTATCTGTCAAACTATCGTCCTCCCTGTTCTCCTTTTTCATCACACCCACTTCCGTTAGAACCTCCTTCCACCTTCAACTCCTCAGAAATATGGATAAATCCTTTAAATTGTTTATCTTGTTTGGCGAAAAGCTTTTTGCTCACCAAACAACCACCTCGCTTAGAAAAGCTCCCCGCCAAACAAGATAAACAATTTAAAGGATCTATCCATATTTCTGAGAGGTTGAAGGTGGGAGGAGGTTCTAACCGAAGTAGGTGTGATCAAAGAGGAGAACAGGGAGCATGATAGTTTGGCAGATACTTGGCGAGCAAACTAGATATCATGATTTTTTAAGGCTGAGTTTTTTTTTTTTTTTTTTGGTTTAGGATGAAGACTTCCTTTTTTTGAGGGGAAGAGTTAAAGGTTTTCTTGGAGGGGAAATGTTTACAACAGGGTTGTTTTTGCTGAGATCAGTTGAACGTCACAATTATCAGTCAATCGTTCTGCAGGTGCCAAGATATCCGTGCATTTATTTCACTTCAGACGATTTTCCCCCAAACCACTGGTAATTTTTTGGGACCCCAAATAATTCTATTTATGAAAATGCCAGGCACCAAATTCGAAAATTATCTAAAGTACGTAGCACGTACTTGCATTTAAAACTCAAAAAATAATCAATTCAATGTATTGTTTCGTAAATAAAACTATTAAGATAAAGTGCACAAAATTATGTTGAACTAATTATTTTTGTATACTCTGACTTGTATTTCTTTGTATATTTTTTAAAACTTAATTATATTGATACAGTGGAAAACATCATATGTAGAAGTTTATTTGTGAATGGAAACATTTTTAAGGCCTCAAATAGAGTTTCTGTGATCTTCTGACACAAATTTTTAAGTGTACTCTTTTTTGCCCGGTTTTTTAAATTTCGATTTACACAGTCGCAAATGAAAGATATCACCTAAAACTGGCTGTCCGAAGGCCCCAGAAATTTATCTTAATTCTTAAACGTGTTTACACTTAGAAATTTACTTCTGCGTATGGAGGTTTTAATTATATTACTGTAACAATAAAAAATATTCAATAAATGTCACACAAATCAGAAAATGCAAAGACAAATCAAAAAGAAGAAATTTTGTAAACTTTAACCTTCATATTTTTATTAACTATATAATCCACGGCACATTTTGTTTTTCAACTTTACGTAGTTACAAAATAATCACACAAGAAAATAATTTTACTTTCACCTTTAATCACTTTCTAATTTATTAGCAATGTAAAAATTAGACTTTTTACTGATGAGGTTAACTTTAAAGTGACGTTGTTGCTTGGCAAAAAAATAAAGTTTTGGTTAACCATCATAGATGAAATAAATTTCCCATTGAAGGTTCAAGTGTATTAAACAAACAAAAACATAAATTTGACACCCAGTCACATTTTATACTGTAACTACAGAAAACTTTTGTCAAAAAAAAAAAAAATATATATATATATATATAAATACAGACAGTCCAGTCACATTAATGTGACCACCACGTACTTTCCACGTCTGAGTTAAATAACCAATCACAGAAGGCAGGTGGCAGCACAGTGCAGTTGAGCGTATATAAAGGGTGTGTGAGGGCTTCGGAAAACATTTCAACCGTTGGCGTAATGCAGAAACGAAGCGATTTATCCGACGTCCAAAAGTGCATGATCATTGGCTTTCGGGCCAAGGATGGAAGCATTTCCGAAACGGCTGAGTTTGTGAACTGTTCGCGTGCCGCCGTGTTAAATGTGTACCGTGCATGGCAAAATGGGACTGTCCAAAATCAGCGACGTGGCAAATATGGTGCACCACGGCCCATAGATGACAGAGGCGAACGACGGTTGCGGAGATGCGTTCGGGCAGATAGACGGGCTACCGTTGAGCAACTGACCACCAAAATGAACCAAGAGGCTACCAAAAGTGTCTCCCAATCGACTTTTCAGCGAACATTGCTGCGTCTGGGCCTCCGAAGCAGACGCCTCGTTCGTGCACCTATGCTGACTGCTGTTCATCGACGACGAAGGCTAGAATTTGCACGCCAGTACAGCAGCTGGACGTCCACTGAGTGGCGACAGGTAGCGTTTTCAGATAAATCGCGTTTTATGCTCCATCGGACAGATGGACGTTGGCATATAAGGCGTGAAACCTCTGAAAGGAACCACCCTGCAACCATTGCCGGAACGGTCCAAGCTGGAGGCGGGAGCATTATGGTCTGGGGAATGTTTTCCTGCCATTCTCTGAGTTCACTGATCATTGTGGAAAGCACGATGGATCAATACAAGTACGCATCTGTCCTTGCGGACCATGTTCACCCCTACATGCACATTGTTTTTCCTCAGGATGATGGCATCTTCCAGCAGGACAATGCGAGGTGCCATAGAGCTGCCAGTGTACGTGCGTGGTTCGAAGAGCACCAGGATGAGTTTACCGTCCTCCCCTGGCCAGCAAACTCACCTGACTTAAACCCAATTGAGCATCTGTGGGACAATCTCGATCGAGTTGTTCGCACCATGGATCCTCAACCGCGTAATCTAGCGAAGCTGGCCACGGCATTATAATCGGCATGGCTCAACATCCCAGAAAACACCTTCAGGGACCTAAGTGACTCTCTTCCTGCACGTCTCGCAGCAGTCCGCTCTGCGAAGGGTGGTTATTCTGGCTTTTGACAGATGGTCACATTAATGTGACTGGACTGTGTATATATATATATATATATATATATATATATATATATATATATATATATATATCTTAATATATAAAAATCTTCTGTGCGGACGTTTGTCACCATAAGGCTTTTAAACGGCTGGACCGATTTTGATCAAATTTTTTGTGTGTAATTAAGTTACGGCAAGCATGGTTTCGAAGCGCGATGGATCGAATCAGAAACGTTTTTGTTAATTAATTAATTAATTTAAACATTGGATGGTTATATCTCCCAAATGATTAATATTTATTTTAACCTATTGTTGAGCGAGAATTGAAATTAATATTTAACCCATTACCAAAGGACAATAAGAAAGCCAGCTCTGCTTTTTGTAATGAAATTTCCTACTATGATACATCAATTGAGAATAGATAAAACGTAGAGAAATAGAGAGTGAAGCTTTCATTTCTTGAAAGCAACGATTGTAGGTCCATTGATATATTTTAACGTAAAGTACTGGAAGAAATCGGATTTCTTTCACTAGGTTCACGCAAAACGCGTATTTTCCGTTGTAGTTAAATCATGTGACCGGGTCGGTGCTTGAGGTTTTCCTAACCTAATGTTCGGATAGTACCGTACATAGCAACATTTGTTTCTCGGTTCAAATCCATCTGAGTTTTGGCACCAATTGCAAAAATACTTTAAGAATTATCAAACTATCAGTGCATTACTAAACGAAAAGATGGTGGAACTTGAAAACGAAATAAATTTTATTTTCGTTCAGATAAATTACAACACGGTAGTTCTGTGCACACAAGATCAGTGCAGTGGAAGATTTTTTTTATCTTTGGTGGAAAGAACAAATTAAGCAAATATATGAAGTTTTCGTTCAAAAGATGGGACCGCCAATCGGTCGGAGTTCACTTCGCTCACTGATCAGTTGGATTACAGGAACTTGGTGGCTTGGCGACCTTGGCCATAATAATACAGTTGCGTGATTATTTGTTTACTACTGTTAATGTAATTTACTGTATCTTTTGTTTATTTGGTAAAATATTTTAAATTGCAAAGAATTGTTTTTGGTTTTTAAAGAGTGTTTAGTCTATTGAATTGAAGAAAGCGTTTATTTTATATCGGGAGGGGGAGGGGAGTGATTTTCGGTTATTCAGGGAACTGTTTTTACATTTATCATTTTTTAAACGATATCCATTCGATTGCTTGATTCTTTTTTCATATGGGGGACGTTGCAGTGGGATTTCCCGTTTTTATTAGATGGGAAAGTTATTTTTTTATTCTTAATATCTGAGGATGATTTTTATCATTTGAGTATTCCAAAAGGAACAAACCATGATATCTCTGAAGATCTTTGAAGTACGCCAGAAAAAATAGTTGATAATACAACTGCTCTGTGGCCACTAGATAAATCAAGTCGTAATATATATATATATATATATATATATATATATATATATATATATATATATATATATATATATATATATATTAGGGCTCGACCGATGGCATTTTTTGGCCGATGGGCCGATGCCGATTGTTGGCCGATTGTTCAAAGATGGCCGATGGCCGATGGCCGATTGTTTTCCTCCAAATGGCCGATTGCCGATGGCCGATGGCCGATGCCTTTGGCCGATGGCAAAAAAAAAAACACAGAAATAAATTGATAAGATTGTCAGGGATTTAAAGGATCATTGATTCATTTCACTTTACTTCCTTTCTATGAATAAGGAATTGTAATCACAAAAAAAAAAAAAAAAAAAAAATCAGATTTCGACCTAAATTTCTATTTTACGATCACCCAATTTATACTTCAAAAGTTTTTCGGCACATCTGTACATACATATGTCCCTAAAAACATATAGATAACCGAAATATAAATTTTGAACGCCTCCTCAGTTAATTATCGAATATTCTCTTGTGATGCCTTCATGCGCGTAAACTTGCGTCACTCAAAAACGTTATGAAATAGTAAGTTGAAAACTCATACGTACGTAGTATGATCTAAAAGTCGAGGACAATTTGTATAAAACCTTACCCCGAATAGTTCACATTACCGAAGCACATCTATCTACAAAATAGCCACCTTGAACGATTATGCACTTCTGCCAAAGTTCGTATAGCTTTTAGAAGCACTCCTGGAAGACATTTTTCGCAACCTCCTGTAAGGCCTCTTGCGCTGCTGCTTTAACTTTATCGTGGGGAAGAAGGCGACTTTCATGTCGAGGATGCACGGTTCGATTGGTCAATACTCTGATATGACAAACAAATAACATAACGTTTCGTCGGACTTTGCTCCGTGTGACTTTTATCTGTTCCCAGCAAAAAGACATTTGCATGAACGCCGCTTTCTTCCGTCAGGAGAAGATAAAGCTGCATCATAGAAGGTAGCGAAAAATGGCTTCCAGGAGTGTTTCCAAAAGTTATATGAACACTGGCAGAAGTACATAGTCCCTCAAGGTGACCTTTTGAAGGTGGATGTGCTTCGGTAATGTGAATTATTCTGGGTAAGTTTTTATACAGCTTGTCCCCGAACTTTTGGATCGTACTACGTACAATCTGTATAGGGTGTAGTTATGCTTCTCCTTTTTTGACTGCTGTATGACGAAAGAGAAAGAACAACACAAATATATATATATATATATATATATATATATATATATATATATATATAATAAATAAAGAAATAAAGAAAGAAAAAAAAGGGAAGAAAAACAAAGAGACTGTTTAATAACGAATTGATTTGTTTTTTTTTTTTTTTTTTTTTTATTGAACATATAACTAAGATTTCAGTAATATTGTAATAATGTATGGATTTAGGTATATTAAACATAGTTAACAAACCATAAAATTATGTTGTTTAATCATTCAAAAAAAAAAAAAAAAAAGAATAAAACTATGAAACCGTCAACAAATTACGCAATTAAAGTGGAAAGATGGACATAGACATTTTTTAGTCATCAAATTAAACAAAAAAAGTAACAGATAAATTACAATATTAAATCAAAATAGGAATATTTTTATACTTATTTAAATTTTATGAATAGAAAAGTTGGCATTTTTCATAAAAGCTATAACAGTGACATAAATTTTGCTGAAAAAAGAAATAGCCATGCAAAGAGCGAGGTTCTTAAAACGCAGCTACAATAAACAAACTCAATATTTACACCAAGTCAATAATTGAATACATATACTATTTGATCTGATGTTTGCACACATAATATTGAACAATTTGATTGTTTAATCTTTTATGAAGCTTTACAAACAAATTCAAATTTAAAATTTTCAATGTAACAATAATCTTATGAAATTTAAAAAATTGCATAGTAGAAAATCCTTGAAACTTTTTTATAAGAAACGAAAATAACTTACGATACAAAAAAGATGGCGCATTACGAAATATAGGTGAAACAAGTATGAAAAATATCAAAATGACATTTCTTGACCAAAATAAATAATCGCTAAATATTTAAGAAATGCTTGAAACGACGAGGTAGGGTTAGGGGGGTCACCCTCTGATTTTGGAGTAAATCACACGTCGGCCAAAACCTCGGCCTCATTTTTTTAGTACAGAACCGCTACCACCAACGCCTGGGAAGAGTTTCTGAATCTACTTCAGCACTTCTGAAAAAAAAAAATCAAAATTCCCTTTGATTTCCGAATTATATCACCATTCAAAACGTCTTTAATCAGTTTCTTACATTAATGCCCTAAATTCTTTCTAAACCATAGATAAAGTTTGAAAAAAAATCTCCAATTTTATGAATGGTGTTAGTTTTAAACAACTCAGAAGTACAACTAGAGTTTAATTTCAGAAATTGAGCGAGTGGGAGGAGGGGCACGCAAGTGTTCTCGAAAATTCAAAAAATAGTCGTAAAAATAGAATTTAAAATAATCATAAACATTGAGGAAAAAAACCCTTTCAAAACTTGCACCCGAGTTTGTTTTGACGTGCAGTGGCGGATTTAAAATATAGCAAATGTTGCAATTGCGCGAGAGGTCCCATACCATAGGGGCACCGTAGGAATTACAAAAATGCCTATGATAAATATTTTACAACTTCTGTGATAGAGAAATAGGGCCCCAAAATGTATTTCGACGAGCACCAAACTTGTAACTCCGCCGAAGAGAAACAGAAAAGGCTGCATTACTGTGATTCATATTACAAATATCAAAAAATTAAAAATTACCGTCGGTTCAACGGGAATCTAATAAAGTGACAAAAAAAAACGGTTTCGCCATCTCATATTTGTTTCCATAGTCTCCAATTCGGCAATATATCACCAAATGATCGTAAGTCTGAGACGCTATATTGGTTTTCATTGAAATAAGTAATTAATAGCCACAAAAAATGAGTAAACAGGCTTTTCAGAA